>NC_057006.1:2656410-2674579 GCF_000002595.2 Chlamydomonas reinhardtii | reverse complement strand
ACAACTGCCGTCGTCAGCGTGAGGATACGCCCTACCAGCCCATCTACACCTTCAACGAGGACAGCAACACCCACTGCTGGACGGTACGTCGCGGGCGTATCGGCTCACCCAATCTTGTGCCTGCTATAGTATAACTAACTAAGTATAACTAACCTCCGGCATGGCTGTCAACGCCGTGGGTTGAGTTCGTTGACTGTAAGCGTGCTTCTTTATCGCCCATGACCACTTGTTGCTGTGCCCGGCGCCCTGTCACTCACCCAGTCTCCCTGCTGTCCTCAAAACCGCCACCCCAAACCTCCGCCCCCCCCCCAGCTCAAGCACCGCTACTGCGACCCCATTGTGGACTGCTGCCACATGGACTACGACCGCTTCACGATGCTTGTGATGCGTAAGTGGTCGCCGATGAATCTTGCTGAATCTTGCTGAATCGTGATGAATGTGTTTTTGAGGGGACACCTGAGCATGTACGGGTTGCGGAGTGAGTACAAGCTGACACCTGCCTCCTTCCTGTTCCCACCCACACAGCCGCCGAGTACGGCTGCTACACGTCGCTCTACAACTCCACCCTGAACCGCCTGGTACGTCCGGTACATACGGCACCACTGCCTTGGTAGTGCACGCATACGCCATCTGCCACACCTTGCCGCGTTGCCAATTTCACCGAAACCCTTTCTCCGGCCTTGCCTGTGTATACAGAGCGCCACCGGCGATGTGCTGAGCAGCTCGCCGCTGTGGCCTATCTGGAGCTGGAACGAGGTGTGGGACCCCAGCCTCCCCGACCAGACCTGGAACCAGCTCATCTACACCGGGCTGGGCGTGGACCAGTACAACGGCACCGGCACCCAGATCTGCTTCCAGCTGGGCTCACCCTGCACCTCCATCAGCGACCTGGTGCGTGTGTGTGTGTGTGTGTGTGTGTGTGTGTGTGTGTGTGTGCTCTCATTACTTGTGTTGCACCTGCCGGGTTGTCCAGGCGCATGCGATGCCGTGCTGCCGCCGGCAGCAGCTGAACAGTTGAAAAATGCTTGGTGGCATGTTTAAGTCAGACCTGGGGCACCGGCGCTGACGCTGTCGTATGGCTGTTTCTTTTCTTTCACGCACGCCGCAGTGCTGGAACGGCCGCTGCCTGTACGCCTACACCAATGAGCCGGGTGACGATGCGGGCACGGCTTGCTGCCCCTCACGCACCGTCAACCCCCTGAACAACCAAACGGTGCGCTGCGTTCCCGCGTCCCGATTGCGTCACGTCGGCGTGCTCGTGATGAAGATCATAGCATGTTATTGCTACTTCATTGGCACCGGCGAGAGAGCAAACACAGACAAGCTAGCCCTTGACCGGCCGTGCCCCGCCCGCTTCCATTCCACAGTGGACCCAGTCGCGCCGCCGCGCCGCCTCATACGACGCCGGCGCCCGCGGCGGCAGCCGTGACAGCAACAACGCCGGTTCGGGCATGACTCCCCAGCAGAAGTGGTGGGCCAGCAGCGCCGGTGTGGACTATGCCGAGCGCTACCGTCGCGAGGTGATGAGCCTGCCGGGCGCTGGCGAGGGAAGCATCGAGGACAACGTCGGCTCGTTCAGCGGCGGCCGCGGCAGCGCTGCTGACCTCAACGACAGCACCACCCGCGTCGGCACCAAGAAGCTGATTGGCGATGCCACGAAGCGGCGGCAGCTGCACGGCCTGGCCGGCTCAGCCGCCGGGAGCGAGCGGCAGGAGGCGCGGGCGTCTGGCTCGCGCCTGCGCCGCGGCATTTGGTAAACCGCGGTAGCGAACCACCCCTCTCCAACAGGGCTGTCATTGCGTCTGCAAATTTGCAAACATGAGAGCATACCATTGGAAGCCTGTACCTGGCGCGCAAGTGCCAGAGGCTCGCGCGGATGGGCGGATTGCGGGGAGATGTGCAGTGCTGCGCACCTCCCGCGCTGCGCCCGCCACCCAATTGGCCCAACGAGTCTATGTGCGTGTGTTCATGTTGATTGTCCAAGTATATCTCACTGCTTTCGTCATGCTGGAGTTACGGTCCATTGACCTGTGTGTCGTATTCTTTACTAGACGTCACTTGTGTGCGCATACGCGGGGACCCCCGCTGCCCATCCGGCACGGGGGCCGCCGCCGCACTTGCCTTATTGGGCGCCATGACTCGTGAAAAATGGGGTATGGATTGCTTTGTGCCGAGCTGACTAATACGTTAGGTTTGCTAGCACAGTCAAAGATAAATCAGGTGCAGCTAGTACACTGCAGTCCGTAGGTAGGCCGCGTTGGCATCGCACAGTGTACTTGTGTACACGCACATATGTATGGCAAGCGTTGTGTGGTCAGGAAACTCAGGAACAAGTATGCACCCGTCCGGCAAAAGACCCAGGGCGGTAAAAAAAAGTGGTAGGTTTGGATGGCAGCGGTTATGGCGCGTGAGAGAGCTGCGTCGGCAGCATCGCAGTAGAGGCCAAGCAGCGGCAGGTCTGGCATAAAAAACAGAGAAGTTAGTGGCGCAGTCTGCATAGTGTTGTGATCCCTGGTACGGAAGCTGCGGGTTAAGGGAGACGCTCGGATGACGTTAGGCTGTTATTTTAGGGCTATCCATTGCGCCCAGCACGTGTCGTACCGTGTCGGTCTAGGTAGAGCGGCAAGGTTGTGTGTGGCCAAGCGACTGACATTTGCAGTGACTCGTGTGTCTGGTGCCTGGACAACAGAATGCGCGTGCGCCCGGGCAGGCTGTATTGTTGCCGGGTGGCGTGTTGACCATTAGGAATGACTTGACGAGACATAAGGTGCCGGAGTCCATTTTACATCAGCACTGATTCTTCGCTTTTACTATGGTGTGGGTGTAGACGCTAAACGTAGACCTTCACTAGTCTCGTTGCGATTGATTCTTGCTAGGTCTCTTAGGTTGACCGGATGGGGGATCGCTTGCGCAACCGACACGTGTAACTTTACCCTGCACACCCGCCTTCCTTTGCGGGTCCCCTGCCAACAATCCTCCCTACGCACGGATTCATGAGAGCCCCCTGCTACCAGCAAAGCCGACGTCTGTACATACAACGGTAGACAAGCATACGGTATACACAGTCTGCGTCCAAAGAGTTGCAGTCTCGCACCAGCACGCAGGCAAGGTAACACAGCCTGCACGGAGCAGCCCGATGCGCCGCCCTTCAGCCCTTGCCTAGCCATGGGTCCGTGGCGGCAGCGGCCCCTACCGCACGCCGCCTGCTCGAGTCCTCACCCTTCCCGCTCATCCTCGTCCTCATCCTCCCCGTAGCCCTCCCCATAGTACAAGTCCACCAGCTCCTCCGCCCAGCCCTGCAGCTCCGGCACGCGGCAGCCCGACGTGCCGTACTGCACCGCCTCCAGCGCGTCGATGCCGTCCAGGCTCTCCACCAGTTGCGGCCCCCGCCGCAGCCCGCCCAGCACCAGCGACACGAAGCGCAGACCCGCGTGCACCGCGTCCGCGTCGGGGCTACGCAGCAGCGCCAGGAACGCCGCCACCACCCCTTGCTCATCCCCGCCCGGCCCGCCCCGCACCCCCAAGGAGCGCAGCGTGTCCACTGTGCCTGGCCCCGGCCCGCCACTGTCACCCCCGGCACCCCCGGCAACCCCGGCGCCGGCCCCCTGCACCAGTGACGCGATGGCTGCCGCAGCCTCCTTCCGGATGTCCAGCGCCGCGCCGCGCAGCAGCGCCACCAGTGCCGCCACAACCCCCGCCGCCGCCAGCGCGCCGCGCGCCGCGTCCGCCGCCACGCCGCCGGCGCGGCAGCTGCCCGCCGCCAGGCCCGCCGCCAGCGCCGCCCCGCCGCGCACCACGCCGCGGTGCCCCACCCGCCCCTCCAGGCACGCCACCAGCGCCTGCATACCGCTCGCGCCCACCACCTCCCCCGCCCCTGTCCCAGCTCCCGCTCCCGCTCCCGCTCCTGCTCCAACTCCTGACGCAGCCTCCTCACCAGCGCGCTCCCCCGCCGCCGCTCCTCCAGACCCACCCGCACCCGCACCCGCCCCCCCAGCCCCAGTGGCCGAGGCCGCGGCGAATGGCTCCAGCGGCCGCACCGCCTGCATCTCCGCGAGCAGCAGCAGCGCCGTGCCCGGCTCCGCGCCGATGTTGCTGAGCGCCATGAGCAGCGGCAGCAGGGCCTGGTGCAGCGGCTGCGCGGCCTCGGCGGCGGCGGGGTCGCTGCCGTCATCGCCGCCCTGGTTCAGCAGTGACTGCCGGAGATGAGGGCGAGGCGGGCGGGAGCAGGTCAGCAGGCAAGATTGGGGACAGGATGGGAAACCCTGGATTCGAAGGAAGGGGCCTCAGGGCGTGCTTCATACAGACGGTCTAAGACTCTCAGCAGAAAGGATTTGCAACGACGACCGCGGCCGACGCCATAGCAAGGGCAATATGGCATGGGCAAGGCCTGAGGCACCGCAGCCGCCCCTGCACTCCCCGTCTCCCCGTGTGCACTCACAGCCTGGCGCACACATCGCATGGTGGCCAGCAGCAGCCCCGGCAGCAGCCCGCCACCACCCGCCATTGCCGCGGCCGCTTCCGCGCCGCCGCCGGCACTGCAGAACGCCGCCAGCCACGCCGCCTCCCGCAGCAGCGGCAGGTGCGGCGAGGGAGACAGCAGCAGCCGCCGCCACCCGGCGCAGAGCCCCGGCTGTGACACCAGCAAGGCCGCCTGGCGCACGTGAAGCAGAGAAGGAAAGGCGACAGTATACGGCATTCATGTGGACCGCGGTGTCGTGGCAATGGCCGCACCTGAGCCGTGTCACGTGGCCCCGAACCCTCCATCCACACGAGGTCGCACTCGACTTCATCCTTCCGGCTTTCAAAGTCAGCGTCAGTGCCACGTTCTTGCCAAACCCAAACCCACACGTGTAGTCGTGGCCCCAAGGTACACCCCCGGCACCCACCTCCTTCTGCCGCCCGCGCACCATCATGCCGAGCGCCCACACTCCCGTGCAGCAGCACCGCACCAGCGGCGGCTCTGCGGGCAGGTCCGCCGCCGCCTCCGCCGCCGCCGCCCCACCCTCCGCCTCCATGGCATCTCCAGCCACCAACGGCGTCCCTTGCGCCCCAGCTGCGGCCGTCGCCGTCGCCGTGGCCGCTGCCAGTCGCGCAAACGAGGATGCCGGCAGCGCCGCCGCCGGCTCGAAGGTCGCCAGCAGCAGCTGCAGCAACGGCTCGGCGGCACCCGCCGCCAGCATTGCGCCCTGGAGCTCCGGGTTCCAGGCTGAGGGGCCGTTCAGCGTGTGGGCAGGGGTGTGGGCAGGTGTTGCAGGCAGGGGTTCATCGCAAATAGACCTATGCAAGCCCCAAGGTGCTGGCAACGGGAAGGGCACTCCCTCCTCCTCCCTGCTCCCGCCCTACCCGCCACGGAGCCCAGCACCGCCGCCAGTTGGTCTGCAGCCAACAGCTCCTCCCCGCAGCCGCCGCCGCCGCCGCCGCCGCCGCCGCCGACCGCAGCTGCTGCCGCCTGCCCCGCCGCCCCGCCTGGTGAAGTGGGCGTGCTGCAGCCCGCCGCAGCCCCTGACCCAGCGCTCATGGCCGTCAGAACCGTGCCCACAGCCGCCGTGAGGCGACTGACGAGCACGGGTGCTACAGCCCCTACAGCTTTGGCCGCTTCGGGCCCCGAGCTAGCAAGCAGCTCCAGCGACCAGGCGGCGCGGCGGGCGGTGTCAGGCGGCAGTAGCGCCGGCCCCTGCTGCAGTAGCGCGCCCAGGGTCGTCACCGCACCGCCCGCTATTGCCGCGTCAGCGGGCTGGTAGCTGCCTGCGGCGGGGTAAAGACGGCGGCGTTTGACTTGCAGCCAGCGGCATCTCCGCACCTGCAGCTTCGGCGATTGGGCTCTGCAGGTGCCTACGGCTACGCGCCCTGTCCTCAACGCCCCGGCTACCGCCAAAGCGCCCAAACATCCTACTAGGGCCCAAACCTGTGCGCCAAGCCCCACCAGTGGACAACAGCGCTGCCAGTTGCCGCAGCGCCGCCTGCCACTCCTCCGCCGGCGCCGCCGCCCAGCGCCCCAGCGCCGCCGTCACCACCTTGACCCGTTCCGTCAGCACGTCCGGACCCAGCGCCGCCAGTGCCGCCGCGTCCACCTGCCAGCCGCCGCCGCCGCCGCCGCTGCCGGACACGCCGCCGCCGGACAGCTCCGCCAGCAGCCGCCGGCTGCGCAGCGCCACATCGCGCTGGCGGCTGGACTGCTCCTGAACCTGCCGGTAGAGGTGATGAGCGGTGGTGGCGCAGAGGGAGGGGGTGTAGGTTTTGGTGGTGGCGATGTACAGAAATTGGGAGCTTTCCGGGGTTCCAATGGTGTGCTAGGGCCCAGGCGTTGGGCAGGAGGAAGCGTGGCAGCAGAGGCCCCTATGTGCGGCAAGACCCTGGTGCCCTGCCCCAGCCTCTCCGCGGGCTGCCAGGCGGTTGAGCACCAGCTTGCAGCCATCAGTTCCCTTGTGTACCTGTGCTCGCCGGCGCCCAGTAGCAGCTGCCTCGTTGAGGTGGCTGCGCGCCTTGGGGTCGACCCGCCTGTAGCCGAGACGAGGGCGAGGGTGTTGCAACCTTCTTTAGTCAAGCCAATATGTCAGTTCCCAGATCTACTTCCTCATGGTGTACTCGTTATCCTTAGCGCCAGTAGCCCGCGCACGCTGCCGCACCTGCTGCTCATTTCCTCAAGCCCGCCTTATTCACCACCGCGCTTCCATCGCAGTATACCTATGCTATAAAGAAGACTTGACAGAAATATTGATGGCAGCGGGAAGAGTAGGAAACAAGGAAACCTAATCGTGTCGCCCATGCAACTTGGTGCAAAGGCTATTGCCAACACACAAATATTATAGGCATTCTTGTTCGTCACACACAAACATCGCGCCTTGCGTTGCACCGATACGGCCGCTGCCTGACCATCTCGGCGGGAAGCCTGTCGACGGGTGAAACAGGTGTTGCCTGGAAATTCAGCTGCGCGTTGTCGGTGCTGGCAGTATGGTATCTGGTGGGCTGGCAAGAATATGATCAGCGCCTCGTCTACCCCGCCCTACCCCGCATGTCAACCGCTCACGACTTCTGGGCAGCGGGAGGGGAGGCGATTAGCGGGAACCAGGCGAGGGCGGGAACAGCAGTTGTGTCAGGTTCACTGATGAAAGCGTGACCTGCGCGACCAGTCTGGTTACCCCTGCGGACCCTACGTGGGGTGCACACAGCTCCGAGGCGGGGGCCAGGCTGGGCCAGGCGGAGGCAACGGCTGCTACGGCTGCAGGGATCGGCAAAGACTCGTCACAGCTACCGCTGCGGCCGGAACTACGTCTTCCTCCCGAACTTCTCTATGTCTCATTTGAGTCTGGTGCATGAAGGGGTGTACCAAATTGCCGAAATCCGCCAGAATGGGCTCCCGCCGAAACCCAGCGGAGTGGCGGACCCCCCGGGACGACAACCGACTCCTGAACTTTGGCGGCCCATAAGGCCAGAAGTTCCTCACCAGACCACCCCAGAAAAGCTAAAAATACCGTAATTGCGGAGCCCCCCAAACGCTAGAAATAGGCATTTTGGGCCCCTGGATGCCGTGCGCGAGAACGTGGTTAGGGCCCTTCTAGCCGGCCTACCCCATGGGTGTGTGTGTGATGGGACAGGGTTCAAGGCAGGTTGGCGAGGTCCCGTAGGGTGCAGCTGGTGCCCATACCCTCAAGCAGACGGCAGACAGGTTGCAGTGGCAGAGCAGAAGTGCATGGCTGGTCGAACGCCGGCGTTACTGTACCGACAAGTTGCTGGCTGGCTGGAAGTTTGCTGATGCGCATTCCTCACGCTCCGGGCGCCCGGCCAGGCGATAGCACCACACAGACACACCGCAACGCCACACTCGCGATGTAGAGCCGCAGCGCACCTGCAGGAAGATGACCGCAGGGCCTACCCCTGGGAATGGAAGGCTGGACGATGCAAGCCCTGCCGTAATGCTCTCCTAAAGCTCTGTAATTCTGAGCATGGGGTAAGATCCTGAGCTTTCTAACCCCCTGGCAGCAGAACCCAACAACTGTGGCCGAAGGCGAACCCAATCCAGCAGTCCTCAGTGCAGACAGGAAACTTCTTACTGATGAGCGCTAGGTCCAGGTAGAACCGTAGAGTGCTTACAACGGTAGCGTGCCTGACAGCCCTGTATGTGCGCAGGGGTAGCCTGCCATCCCTACGCCTGCCTGCTATGCGCCTTGCTGCAGGGCTTGCATCTTCCAGGGGCAGGCCGCCGCCGCTGGCGACAAAGACCCTAACCACGTTCTCACCCAAGGCATGCAGGGGCCCAAAACTGCCCAGTTTTTATACGTTTGGGGGGCTCCGTCCCTCAACCCCCCCCCGGAAAGGGGTGGTTGGCGAGATTCAGGGACCGTATGCAGCCCCACGCGGCAAGAATGCACCCTGGAGAATGCCCAATCTTTCTCGCCCGAGTCAAGGCCCGAGGGCCTACATTTTGGGCAATTTCTTGCCGCTCCCCGACGATGCAAGCCCTGGCTTGCTGCCTCTGAAGCATGATCATTGCCCGTGTTTGGGGGTTAGGCTTGGGGTTAGGGTCCACATGCTCGACACCCAGCTCACCACAGCCGCCATACGTGGCTCTCGCTCCAAATAAACCCCCGAGCAGTAGTGCCGCATCTTCACACCCTCCCCAAACTCATCTTCGTCGAGCCGCAGCTGATTCCTATACTCACACAACGACGCGAACCCATCAGCACGCCACTGGCGGACTAACAGAAGGCAGACTACAGATCTTTACCACGGTCAAAGTCTTGATGCGACCGCCCTGCCTCCGGCTCCCATCCTTGGCGTGAGTGGTGCTCACACGCCCGTGGTAGTCCCAGGTGCCTGAGGCCGCGCGCATGTCCGACATGGTAGCCCCTGAAGGCGGGCGGGTGGGTTGGGGTGTGCGATGGGACAGGGTAAAGGCAGGCGGATGGCTGCCTTACGTGACGCAATGACTTAAAGCAGCAGACAGATCAGCATAATAACGCAACAGGCTTTAAAGACAACATGGGCGGCAGAGCGCACCGAGGCCGCAGCACTCGCCTTAATTGGACGCGCGGCTCCGGGCGGGCGGGGGGACGGGCTTGGCGGGCAAAACGAAGTGGGGCCCACGCTCCCGCATATGGTCGACGGTCTGGAGCCCCACTCGTTCCATCCCGGACTTGAGTATCAGACATCCAGCGACCATGAAACCACCCATGATTGCTGCCGATAGTGCCTCCATTCTGCAGGATGAGATGCGGTAAGTAAAGGTAAAGCGCAGGCGCGCAGCGCATCTGCATCCAGCAGCCGCGAGCCTGAACTACTAATTATGGCTGCCTCTCCCAGAAAAGCTGTTCTGATTGCATAGCTTCTCACCGTGCAGGGCTTCCAGACGGCTGAGGGAGAGGCTTAGGCGCAAATGGCAGGGGAAGCCTCCACCTACAAAGCTATAGCGCTATGTTGAATTTGAGAAGAAGCGGTTGCACTGAGGGCTAGGAGGAAAGAGCATTGTCTCTGCAGAGGCGTTTGACTTGTGTTCGCTCCTCGCCGGGTTCCGCTACCACAGGGCATGGGGTAACTTCGGACATGGGACACACACCCGTACTGGCGGGGATTGGGGAAAGCAGGAACTTGTTGCAGTGCGGCACTTTCTACTCTTTCCTCTGCAGTAGCAAAGATGGGTCAGCCGCGGATTTACGAAGTGCATCTTTTGTCGCCACAATGGGGTAGCTTTGGCAGCTGAGTCACTATGTCTCTCCCGTTGGTTGCCCGCCGGGGTACTACTAGAATCACGCGTGTCCCTCAGGTTTCCCGTCGGGCTCGGTGCACGTGCACCAACAATGGTGCACGGCCATGTCCATGTCCACGTCCTAGACATCCAACTCACGCATCCTAGCGCGACTCAAGCTGCCGAGCCATCTACGTTAGCACCTGCAACGGCCACGTCCCCCCATCAGTAGACAGGCGCGTCCTTACGGGTGACGAAGGCCTGAGTCACTATGGGCCGAACTGCCGACCGCACACCGCAGGGCAACAACTAGTCCCCTATTGCTCTATCCATAAAATACTCGGCAACATGTATCTTCAATTTGACGGCTCAACTGCCCTAACACCTACTAATACCATATCGACCTCACGGCCCCCCGCCCCCCCTCCCCCCGCCCCCCCGCCCCTCGGTTCTCTTCAATGTGTAGTGCTTCGGAGAATACGTTGTGCAGGGGGGGAACAGCAGGGGCTGTGGGGTGTGGTTCAACTTGGCTGCGTTGCATGCATGGCTGCGCCGCATTTACAACGTGTGTCAACCACTCTTAGGGACGATTCGCGGGAACGAACAGTGTCAAGGTCAGGTTCAATGTTGGCAGCACTTATCAAAGCGTGACCTGTGCGATAAGTCTGGTTACCTCCGCGGATCATACGTGGGGTACACGCAGTTTGGAGGTGAGAGCCAGGCTGCAGGGATGGCTGGCAAAGGCTCGTCACGGCTCCCGCTGTGGCCAGAACTACGTCTCCCTCCCGACATTCCCTATGCCTTATTTGGGTCTGATGCGTGTAAGGAGTGTACCAATGTGCCGGGGAATCCAGGAGCGCCCCTGGGCGAACCTTACGTCTAAACTGGGCGCTCCACGCTGCAGCACAGGCATACTCGGATCGGCAACCCTCACGGTTGCAGAAGGTAAATCCTGGGCTCCCACTTTGCCCAGAATTTATCAGAGTTGTAACACTGCAAACATTTGACACTATTTAACAAATTTGCGTGCGTGCTTGGGCATATCAACTCGGCGGGAACCCACGAAACAAGCCTTGTTCCTTGCGCTCGACAATTAGAATCAAGCAAAATGATGTGCAAAAATCAGTAGATACGAGTTGGAATAGCCAAGCGGCTCGAAAGCACAGGAAATGTCAGAGCTCGGGCGCAGGGCTCGCGAGCTGCTGAAGGAGCTAAAAAGCTACGGCACCGGGACCCTCTCCCCATACAATGTAGGTATTTGTGCATTTTTGGCACTTGGTGCAGGTGTAGCTGTCGCAGCTTTGCACTTGACAGCTGAACTCAACGCGCCCGCTAAACGACACGGCACAGGAGGAGCTAGTACGTCTAATATTTAGCGAAATAGATGAACATAATTCTCAGACCGAGGCCATTGTCAGGTGCGGTCGCGCAAAGCGGGGGCAGGGCTCCAAGGCACGGCGAGGCACAGGCCGGGCTCCCTGTGCCGGGCTCCTTCGCCTTGCTTGCCTAGCTTTCCCCGTGCGAAACCGGCTCATGCTTCTTCCTCCACTCTTTGCAGCGAGTTGCGGCGGAAGCAAGCCGAGGCCGAGGCCGGGGCGGCGGGCGCGACTCCGCAGCAGGAGGTGGACGAGCTGACCGCCACCACCATGTGCCTTCATTACGAGTGCATCAAGCGCAACAAGCGCCTGCTGCTCATCTATATGTGAGAGGCATGCAGTTATTCACAAGCGCAGTGGGCCCCTGCTAGATGTGTGAAAGCAGATGCCGCTCACCGACGCCGCGCACAATGCGGTTTGAGCGGCTTCACACCTACGTGCCCTGCTGATGAAGCTCCTGCGGCTCTGCAGGAACGAGCGCATGCAGCGGCTGAAGGAGATGCGCTGGACGCTGCGTGCGCTGCCGGAGGCACAGAAGGCGCGCTGCTGCCAAAGCGAGATCCAGGTGTGGGGCAGGGGCAGGAGAAAGCTTCAGAAGCGCGGGGAGGGTGCGAGGGTCCCAGGGGGCGGGGTACGCATAAGGGTCGGCTGGGCTGGCTGGCAGCACCAGGGGAGACACTTCCCCTGGGTGGCACTGAGGTGGGCGAGAGGGGAAGTGCAATCTTGCAGATGCGATACGCAGGGACTGCGGGCAAGCACTGGGCTGAGGGGCTGAAGCCGCACAAACTATTGCTTCCGTAACAACCCTTCTCGTCCCTTGTCTGCGCCCCTGCCCCCCCCCCCAATCGCCCCTTCCACCACCCCATCCATCGTGCAGTTCTACAACGAGTACTCGCGGGCGCTGCAGACCTACATGAGCAAGTCGGAGGGCGTGGGCATGGACCTCACACTGGTGAGGGAGCTGTGTTGCCGGCCCTGTGCTGCAGGCAGTGAGCGAGCGGACGTGCGAGCGGGCCAGCCAGCGATATGGGCCTCGGGGCTTTCAGGATTGGCAGTCAGTAATGGGATGGGGGCTATCTGTTTGGGCAGCGCTGGTAGCGCGTATGCCACAAGAAACGGGGCGAGAGCAAGTCGCGCGTCGCGCCTCCCCAACCTCATGCCATGCGGAGCGCTCATCCGTTGCGTATGCCCACGCAGAACTCAGACGCCCAACCCAACCCACATCAAACCTTTCCCCTTGCGCTTTCCTAACCTCGCCCAACTCACAGGACACGCGGCCGCCCAAGGACACGTTCGTCAACGTGCGCGGGCTCAAGGACTCGGGCGAGGTGATCCTGAGCTACGGCCGCGCCACCGTGCTGGTGGGCACCACCATCAGCCTGCCTGCGGAGGAGGCGGAGCCGCTGCTGCGCGACGGAACCGTGGAGATGGTGGACTGGGACGACGGCTTCGGACGCAACTGCAGCTAGAGCGCGCAGGCGGCAGCGGCTGGGGGAGAGGGGCACCGGGAAGGTAGCACGGAGCCATGGAGGCTTTCGCAGCGGCAGGGAGAGGAGCCGGGGATCACGAGAGGAGGGGGAGGCTACGCCGCAACTGCCGCCATCGCAGTGGCGGCGGCAGGGGAGCTGGCACAGTGGCAAGCGGCCAGGCTTCAGGAGGCCAGAGGCGGCGCAGTTGGGACGGAAACGGCGGCGTGGAGGCGGCTAGCTTTATGGAGGCTTGGACGTGGCCGCAGCCTCAGCGGTTGGAGCAGGCAGCGGAGACAAAGCCTGGGGTGAAACGGAAGGTTACTTAGAGGCGCATGGGTAATTGCCGTGAGCCGCGTGTGTGGCTGGCTGGCGCCTGTTCGCACAAGGCGGCCGCAAGGAAGGGCTGTGCGGAGGGAAATGCATGGGTGGCTGAAGGCGCAAGTGTTGCTCTTCACCATTAGGGCCATGTCACCGTATGCTGCATGAGGCAGGCAGCGCAGTGGGGGCTGAACCTGGGTGGCTATTATCAGGCCTCACCCCTTGCGTCACCCCGCTTGCCGAGGGTCGTATGCTACGTGAGGCAGGTGGTGGCTTGCAGTGGGTGATTGTGACATGGTGTGCAAATGGCCTGATGGCCAGATGGCAACATTCATTTGGAATTTATCTCACGTCACATTGCTTCGAAGCAATCGCTGCAAAATCGCACATTTGAGAGACCAGGATGACCAAAGAGAAGCTTGGGAGCAGACGTTCCAGAACCAGACCACGCCATTCGCTTCGGCCAGGGGTTCGTCGCTTTCGACACTTCTAAGTTCATCACTTCGCGTCTTCGCGTCTTCGCCTAGATCACACTCCATGAGTCCAGGTCAACGCCTCCAGACCCAGGAACTCGTCTTGCAACAAGCTGCAATTGTGCAAAACTGCAAATGGGCCATGCCGGCAGCTGGCCTGCACTCCACGCCTGCACCCAGCCGCCACATTCCCATGGAGCCTTCACTCAGGTGCACGCCGCGCCCCCTCTCGCATTGCACCCGGATTGCATCCTCCAGGCTCCTGCCACTCCTCAACGTCATGCATGCAATCATCTAATACCCCTGTACCCTACACGCACTCTCATCGCCACGTGATGTCATCGTTCTCCGCTGCTGCCACCGCCGCCGCCCCCTACCCGCTCCCTCTATTGCATTGGTTTTGGTTTAGTTTGGGCTGGTATCTACAATCCCCCCTCCAGCTCTGCCAGCTCCCGGGCCACGAGCCGTCTCAGCCGCTCCTTCTCGGCCGCGCTGGCGAACGTGTACTCCACCGCCTGGCGCGCCAGCTCGTGCAGGGCAGACACTGAGGAGGGCATGGCGCACGGGGCACGGGGTGCGGGGCACGGGGTGCGGGGCACGCTTGGAGGCACGGGGACTCACGGGGTGTGGGGGACCAGGCATTGAGAGCGAGCGGGCGGCTGCTTGACCCCTAGGCAGGCAGCAGCAGCGCGGCCCACTCCTTGCGCCCAATCCGTGGCTCCCTGCGGCCCTCCAGCTCCCTTGCAAGCGCCTTACTCCGCCCTAAACACGCATGTCCTCAGTGTCGACCCCTGTTCCCCTTGTGAGTTCCTAATGCGTTTCCACACAACCTCACCTGGCAGCTTGAAGGCGGCGGCGGCGATGGCATACTCACGCGACAGCGTCGTTCCGAACACCCCCGAGTCATCCTGCATGCAGCCAGGCAACATGTGTGTGCACTCGTGTTTCGTACTCGTCCTCGCAAACTCCGGCACGAGGCCCGTTCTGGCACCCGCCCCATTGCATCTTCCTGGCCCATCCGCTCCCAGCCCAGCAGCCACACACCGGTAGCGCCGAGGCGCATCCCAACGGTCCACCTGCGCCCCATTCCCTCTTCCCTCCCTCCCCCCTCTGTCGGGCACGTGGTGCCCCCGCCCTCTGTCCCCCACCGTGCACAGCACCACGGGGTGGCCTGCCGCGTAGAGCTCCGCGAAGTGGTGCTCGGGGTAGGAGGGCACGGACTGCGTCAGCACGTTGCTGGTCAGGCACAGCTCCAGCGGGATGGCGGAGGACTGCGCCCCGGCAGGGAGGTGCAGGCGGCATGGAGACGACCAGGGGTCAACAGGGGGTCGGGGGGGGGCGCTTCAACGGGTCGTGTGACAGCGTGGTGCAGGCCGCGAGCGACGATGGGTTAGGTGCTTAGTACGGTGGAGGGGGCCTAGGCGGCCTGGCAGCAGTGACGGCGCTCGGCCCCACCACGGAAGCCCAGGATCGCGTCTCAACCCTAACACCCCGCCGCCTGCAATCACATCCCGGCCGCAGCCCACGTCTGACTCCGCTCCCCTCCAGCACACCCTCCAGGCTATACACGCGCACACACACACACACACACACACACACACACACACACACACACACACACACACACACACACACACACACACACACACACACACACACACATAGCTTGCTTGCTGCACGCCGCCCTCTTCTACCGCTGCCATTTTCACATGTCCGTGACATTTCTGTGCTGCCGCCCAATGCCTTTCCATTCCCACGCTTATAGGTGAGAATGGATGTGGAGTCGTCGAGACTTAGGGGGAGTTGTGCCCGGTAAACGTTGTTAGCGCGTCGCCGACGCGGAGCATGGCAGCGCATGCGGGTGCACCTCGGAGACGAGGCTGAATGCCAAACGCCCGGGTAGGGGGTTCCAGGCAACATACGCGGGTAAGTATACTCAAGGTGACAACTGGGGCAACATCGCCCAACGCGGAGCTCGGTAACCGGCGTAGGTATTGGTCCGTACTGCGCACGCGTGTTCGGCGGCTTTGTTCCGTTTGTTTTGTGTTTAACACACACACACACACACACACACACACACACACACACACACACACACACACACACACACACACACACACACACACACACACACACACACACACACACACACGCACACAGGTGCATCGCGGGGTCAGGCCGAATGGTCGCCCGTGGGGTTCCAGGCTTATCGCGGGTAAGTATGACTACCTGGGTCACGGCAACCACGCGACGCTCGGTAAATTGGTAGGTATCGGTAAGTAACTCCGTCGCGTCATTGGGCGGGCTTTCGTTTCGGTTTTAACACACGCACACACACGCAGCCGTGCCTCTACACCCCACCCACGCACCTTGAGCTGCGCCGCCAGCTCCGCATCCAGGCAGCAGCAGTGCCCCAGCCGTTCCGGCCGCCACGCCAGCATGGCCGCCACCTCCTGCGGCGCCACCACCTCCCCCGCGTGCAGCGTCACGCGCAGGCCCGCAGCCCGCGCGGCGCCCAGCGCGCCCTCCCACTGGCTCCAGGCGCCCACGTAAGGGTTTCCAGACAGGTCCACGCCCACCACCCCGCGGGACTGCAGGCGCGCCGCCAGCTGCACCTGCACGTGCCAGGCATACCGGTGTGCGTGTGCTCAAACACATTATGGAATGGAGGCGTGGGAGCGGCCTGGGCTGGGAAGGATGCATGGAGCTGTGTCGCAGCAGCTCCCGCGCAATGCCGCAGCACTCGAGTGGCTAGCTGCCCTGGCCCCACGCAGGGCTCCACGCCACAACACACACGTGCTCATCTCACCGTCTCCAGTGCCGCGGCGGCGTCCTCCCTGCGGTCGATGCTCAGAAGCAGTTTTACAGTGATGACGTCCTCTCCTGGCCCTGATTCTGCCATAGTCCCTGGCCCTTTTGCCCCTGCTCCTGCAGCTGCTGCCGCACTTGTCCCGCTGCTGACCGACGCAGCCACGTCAACCCCCGCAGCCGAGGCGTGTGACGGCGCGGCCCGCGGCGACAGCACGACTCCCTCCGAGGCCGCAACCATCTGGGCATGCGAGGGGCTAGCCACCTCGCCCGCACCTTGCCCTCCTGCTCCAGCCCCCGCTCCAGCCTGGCGCCCCGGCTCCGCCGATGCGGTTGAGCCCGCTGCCGCGGGTGACAGCGCCACGGCTGCTGCAGCGGGCGCGTCCGCAGGCAGCAGCTGCTGCTGCGAGGCCGCGCGCGGTGGCGCGGCGCGCAGCTGCGCCAGGGCGGCGTCTATGCCGTCCAGTACCGCCTGCGTGTACGACTCCTTGGTCATGCCGTACTCGGGACGAGCCTGCACAGGACACAAGGCACACGGCGCATGGCAGCCATGATTGTAACCAATGCATTCTGCCATGACCGCCACACCACCATCAGTGGACTGGACATTCGTGTGCACGGGCATCGGCCCACACCATATGTCCATCCCCAATGTGATAGCGCATGTACGCCTGCAGCTGATCTCCTTTCCTTCAAGCATACTGCAGCGGAACCAACAGTCCGAAGCAGTTGAGTAGGTCCCTTGAAAGCAAAATACTCGCACCACAAGGGAACGAAGAAACCTATGCGCTGCTGTCAGCGCATTGACTGGTAGTGAACACACCCATACCAGCAGACAAGCAAAACAGAATCAACACGCTCCAGCCAGGCCCCCGGTGCGGCGCCTGCTAGTGGGCCTCTTCAGCTCTTGCCTTGGGTGTGGTCCGCAGCTCCAGATACACGACACGGTCCGCCGCGAAGTCGCGCACCACCTCGGCGGCGATGCGGCTGATGGCTGCGTGCGTGGTGGTGACGGCGTGTATGACGTCGAACAGCCGGAAACAGTCGCGCAGGGAGCGCTCGCCACCCACTGCAAGGGTGAATGGAAGAGGGAATGCAAGGCTTCCGGTATCGCAGCACACAAAGGTGCTGCCGTCAGCGGGCATCTGACAACCTCTGAGCCCCTCCGCTCCACGGCTCCGCCGCCCCAGCGCCCCACCTGTGATGTCTGCGAGCTCCTGCTCCGTGACTGGCAGCGCCTCGCCCGCCCGGGAGCGCTCATCCAGGATGTCCCTGCCGTACATCGGAACACAGAGGCGGTGTCCCGGCGAAGAAACAGCTGCCGAGAGATTTGCGTGTTGGGTGCTCTTTGACGACCCCCATCCATGACACACCCGCACAAACCACGCGCACGCCGACGTGCCATTGTTACTGATCCCCCTGTGCTGGCTTCGCACGCACACAGGGCCCTCCACTGCCTCGGTTTGGCCTTTCCTGTCCCGCCTACTCCCTACCTCTTCCTACCGTCCGCTCAAGGTGTTGCGTGCGCGCACGGCTTGCCCCCACAGCTTACCCACACGGCTTGCCCCCGCGTTATCGCACTATGCCTCATCGTGCCACCTCACTTGATTGTCTGCGGCCGCACGCTGCCATTTAAGTGCGCGTGCAGTTCGATTTTGGGCAGCCTTTGACACGCCCGGAGCAGCTCGGGTGTGTATAATGAGTGTGACAGGTCTCCATCATTATCAGGCTTGCCCATGTTTACGCTTTGGTTCTCGCAGCTGCACTCGCGTGCACCCAGCGCGCCTGTTCCCTGGAGCGAGCGCATTCATAAGAAGAAATACATAAGTTATATAGGTTTCAAAGCTGATACCGAGCTAAAAAAACGGACGACAGTCGCAGGCTCGGCTCGCACCGCCTTGCAGGACCCGCCCGCGGTCAGAACGCCCACTCCCCCGCCCTCCCCCAGCGCCCCCGCCCTATGCAGGCGTTCACAACGCACATTTGCAGCATCATGCACATCACCACAAACGGGGAAAGCGGGATTGGGACTCCGCGTACGGC